>NC_057801.1:100676932-100690319 GCF_018294505.1 Triticum aestivum
CGGGGTCGGGGTCGGGGTGTGGGCCGGGTCTGGGGCGAGCGCCGTGGTCGGGGACTAGCGCCGGCGCCGGAGTCGGGGGCGAGCGCTGGGGCCGGGTCGGGCGCGGCGGTGCGACGGGGGAAGAGAGAGTGGGGATTTGGGGGGAAAGGCGGGATGAAGCAGGGAGAGTGAGAATTTTGGGTTAAGTAGACGTAGCAGTAATGCATTTGGACAAAATGCGCTGCTACTACCTCCAGTAGATGTAACGCTTTATACGAAATTCGCTACTACTAACTTCAGTAGCTGTAGCGGTTTAGGCAAAACGCGCTGCTACTACCTTCGCTACTGCCAGTTTTCCTTCGCTACCTTCGCTACTACCTTCAGTTTCTTTGCCTTTTCCATGGAGTACGATTTTTCTTAGGTAATGTAGTATTGATTCTTCTTTTGACGTATACTTCATCATCATCGTCATCTTCCCTCATTGGGTTGCCGTACTAATCATAGTCTTCCTCGTTGGCGACTCCATCCATTCCAATTATGTTCCTTTTGCCTCTCCTCACGACAACACGGCTGGGATTGCGCGGGTCAGTTATGAAGAAGCATTGTGTCACGTGCTTAGCGTGTACCCATGGCTCCTTTTTTGCGATAGCGTTCACGGTAGCGCTCTTCACGTCGGGTATAGTCATGGTAGTGAAAATCCGGCTTTCTCTTTCGACATTCTTAGCCCATCTGACATGGAACATCATCGTGTTGTGCAGTCCAGAGTAGTCAAGCTCCCAGATCTCCTCGACCCTTCCATAAAATCATTCAGTTGCGCCATTGTCGCTGTCGGTCATGGATTCCATTGTCACCCCTGAGTTCTGATCATCACTGTCCATATCTTTGGCCTCCGTGTAGAACGTGTATCCATTGATATCATATGCCTGATAGGTTACGAGGTTGGGCGAGGGGCCATGTGCTAAGGCGTATATGAGCAATCCGTCCTTAGAGCCCTCCTCCGGGGGATTAGAAATAATATGCTCTTTGAACCAATGCAGGAAAGTGGAGTTGTGCTCTCTAGTAACTTCGGTGTCCGTCCTGCATACCCCCCGGTCATGATACTTCTTTGCGATAATTTCTTTGTGCAGTGCCACGAAAGGATCTACCTCATCTAGGTGTTGTAGCACTACCAAGTTTGCTCTGTCAAAGTCGCTGCATCGATCTGAGTATGCCACGTGCAGTTCCCTGCGACCATTGCAGTGACCGTCTCCTTCGAGCCTCCCATCGTGCTTGTTAACGGGCAAACCAACACTAACACGAGGCGGCTGGTCTGCGCCATATAGAAAATTCTCACAGAAAGAGATGCACTCTTGTGCCAAATAGCCCTGGACGATGCTTCCATTCGGACGGGACATATTACGAAAGTATCCTTTGATGATCCCATTCATCCTCTCAAACGGCATCATGTTTTGAAGAATGACGGCCCCAGGTCTATTATGTCATCCACAATATGGACACACAGATGCACCATCACGTCAAAGAACGCGGGTGGGAAGTACATCTCAAGCTCATTCAGTATCACAACGATCTCTTCCTGTAGCCTTTGGAGCTGCTTCACACTGATCGACTTTCGAGAGATGACATCGAAAAAGTTGCAGAGACCAATAAGCGTGTCACGGAAGTGCTTGTCCATTATCCCTCTAAGGGCAACAGGTAGTATCTGCGTCATCATCACTTGACAGTCATGACACTTCATCCCGCTGAACCTTTTCTTCTCCGTGTCTAGATATCTTCTTATCTTGCAACAGTAACCGGAACTAACTTTGACTCCGGTTAGACACTTAAAGAATTGATTGATCTCAGCCTGACTTAAGGTGAAGCAAGAAGGGGGGCAATAATCCTATTTCTTTATTTTTGTTGCCCTTCTTCTCCCGTGCCTCTATCTCCGTCTCTGTCTCGTCTGACATTTTACGGGGAGGCATGTGCAGATGTTCCTTGATTTTCAAATCTTGCAAGTCTTTTCTTGCCTTCGTCCCATCTTTGGTCTTATTCGGCATGTTCATCAATGTTGCGAGCAAGCTCTCAAGGACATTCTTAAAGATATGCATTTGATCAAGGCAATGAGGTGTATCGAGTTTGTTCCAGTACTCCAAGTCCCAGAACACAGACCTCGTCTTCCATACCTTCAGCACCGGCTCCGGCGTCCCAAGTCTTGGCCGGTGTTTTCCATAATGTGTCTAACTCCTCTTGAAGTAGCCCCAGATGCAAATTAATATTATTTCCTGGTTGTTTCAGCCCTTGAATAAGCATGCTCATGTGAATGTACTTGGATTTCATGCACAACCAGGAGGGAGGTTGTACATCCATACAAACACGGGCCATGTGCTATGGTTGGTGTTCTGGTTGCCAAAAGGATTCATGCCATCGGTACATGCACCGAGAACGATGTCCCTTGCATCACATTCAAAATACCGATACAACCTGTTCAACGCTCTCCACTGGCTTCCATCCTTTAGGTGTCTCAGCTTCGGATCATCTCCATCGTCGGGCTTCTTCCTCTCCGCGTGCCAGCGCATTAGCGTTGCTTCCTTGGGATCTACAAAATACCTCTAGAGACGGGGAGTTATCGGTAAGTACCATACAACTTTCTTGGGACATTTCTTCCCGGCCTTCTTGTATCGAGAAGTATTGCACACCGGACAGCTTGTTTTTTCCGCGTGCTCCTTCCGATAAATTATGCAATCGTTGATGCATGCATGGTATCTAACGTGTGGCAGATCAAGAGGGCACACGATCTTCTTGGGCTCATCAACACTAGTAGGACATAGATTACCCGCGGGAAGACCGTCCTTCAGGTACATGAGACACTCATCGAGGCTAGTCTCGGTCCATTTGTTTTTAGCCTTCGTCTTCAGGAGTTGGAGCGTGAAACTCAAGCGGGTCACCTCGGAATTGCAACCATCATACAATGGAGTGTTCGAGTCTACCACCAGTTGCTCTAGCTTAGCCTCCTCTCTAGAAGCAACTCTCTCAGTACTCGTCTCCTTGTGAAGCAATGCTTGAACATGAGGGTCCCGCACGATTGAACTTAGTACCGACGAAATCTGCAGCGTGGAGTCCATGTCATTCTCTCCGCCGCCATGTCCGGCCCCTTCTCCTCTGCCATGTCCGGCCCCTTCTCCGCCGCCATGTCCGGCCTCTTCCCCGCCGCCATTGTCGATCATCTCTTCGTCTTGCCCTGTGTCATCATTGCCTGCCCCGTCGGCATCCTCAACATCATCATCCTCATCTTCAATTATCCACCGAGTATAGCCATCCATGAAACCAGTCATGAGCAGGTGCGCTTCGACACGACCATCGTCATGGGGGTCGAGCCAAACTATTCCTTTGCATTTTCGACACGGACATAAAACCTCTATCCGGTTATTTTCTTTCATGTCCTGCACCGCCGACCGCAACCACCTGCCCACCATCGTTCCACTGACCATCATCAACTCTACACGGTAATAATAAACAAATTGATTATAAAAATGCATGCATGCATCAAAGTCATACAAAAGTTTGGCATGACCTTCCCTAAAAATAGGACATATATGGATCTAGAGTTTGCCCGGAATTCGCCGAAACAGAAATAAATCGACATTTCGTCAAAACATAGGCAACTCAAAAGCACAATTTGGCGTCACCTCATGCCACACACACAATTTACACAAACATATCACACACACATAAACATATTTCCATTTTGCAAAAGCATGAAATTTTCATCACCTCTATCTCGATCGAGATCGAGCACACGGTGGAGATGATGTTGTAGGGATATCAAAAGTGCACAAAGCTCTTCTTGACAAAGATAGATCTAGTTAGGGGCAAAATAGGTCACTTAACTAAATTTGGGAGGAGACAACTTCAACTAGTGGAGGGGAAAGGAAAAAGAGAAAGGAGATGCATTAATGGAGGTGGTGTAGTTAGGTAGGAGTAATAATGAAGAGAGAGAAAGGTGGATAGAAGAGAGAGAGTAATGGGGGATAAGTATTAAGGAAGAAGAAGAGTGATAGTGGGAGCATGTGGGGGAGGTAGGGGGAAGGGAAGAGAGGAGGGGTGTCGGTGTCAAAACCGGCGGATCTCGGGTAGGGGGTCCCGAACTGTGCGTCTAGGCGGATGGTAACAGGAGACAAGGGACACGATGTTTTTACCCAGGTTCGTGCCCTCTCGGTGGAGGTAAAACCCTACGCCTTCTTGATTGATATTGATGGTATGGGTGTTACAAGAGTTGATCTACCACGAGATCAGAGAGGCTAAACCCTAGAAGCTAGCCTATGGTATGATTGTTGTTCGTCCTACGGACTAAAACTCTCCGGTTTATATAGACACCGGAGAGGGCTAGGGTTACACAGAGTCGGTTACAATGGGAGGAGATCTTCATATCGTATCACCAAGCTTGCCTTCCACGCAAAGGAAAGTCCCTATCCGGACACGGGACGAAGTCTTCAATCTTGTATCTTCATAGTCCGGGAGTCCGGCCAAAGGTCATAGTCCGGCCATTCGGACACCCCCTAATCCAGGACTCCCTCAGTAGCCCCTGAACCAGGCTTCAATGACGACGAGTCCGGCGCGCAAATTGTCTTCGGCATTGCAAGGCGGGTTCCTCCTCCGAATACTTCATAGAAGATGTTTGAACACAAGGATAGTGTCTGGCTCTGCAAAATAATTTCCACATGCCACCATAGAGAGAATAATATTTACACAAATCTAATCTACCGACGTATTCCACGGCGTGACATCATGCCATGGCCTAGCCTTTATTCATTTTGCCGTTCCACCTCAGCGTTCTTAGCGAGGCGGTTTCCTTGGCACGTCTTATCAAAGCAAAGATCGTGTCCCCTTATTCCGGGATTCTCATCAATACGGGTGTGGGTAACCCAACTGCGCCATTAACCGCGGCGCTTGGGAGATAAGCAAGTTTTATTAGGCCGGTGGGGGCTCGTAGGTTTGGCCGCCCATATAAGGGGATAAGCATCTACCCTTTCCATTCATGCCTTCTTCCTCCTTTGCTTTATTCGTCCTTGCGCACTCGATCACCAACGCCCAAGCCCGCACATCTCACCTCGACCTACTCCAACCATGTCCGGAGCGGGAGGCAAGTGGATGGCCTCCTCCGTCACAGAGGGGCACATCAAAAGGTTGCGGAAAGCCGGATACCTGCACAACGACATTGCGCACCGGCTTCCAGACGAGGGGCAGCTCATCCCCACCCCTGGCCCCCATGAGAGGGTCATATTTCTTCCCCATTTCCTCTTCAGACTGGGCTTTCCTCTTCACCCGTTCGTCCGGGGGCTCATGTTCTATTATGGCCTGGACTTCCACGATCTGGCCCCGACCTTCATCCTCAACATCTCGGCGTTTATCGTCGTGTGTGAGGCCTTCCTCCGCATCGAGCCCCACTTTGGCCTATGGCTGAAGATTTTCAGTGTCAAGCCGAAGGTCGTGGGCGGACGCCAAGCAGAGTGCGGAGGCGCCATGGTGGGAAAGATGCCCAACGTCACATGGCTCGAGGGCGCCTTCGTAGAGACCGTCAAAGGGTGGCAATCGGGGTGGTTCTACATCACCGAGCCGCGTGACCCTGAATGGGCAGCGGCCCCCGAATTCCAATCTGGCATTCCCACACGACTCACGTCTTGGAAAGAGACGGGCCTGTTGTGGGGTAATTCGGCAGAAGTGACCACACTTCAAACCTGCATCAAAGACCTGATTAGCAGGAAGGTTAAACTTGTCACCGTAGTCCAGGTCATGCTCTTCCGCCAGGTTCTCCCGTGTCAAGGACGGGCTTTCAACTTGTGGGAGTTCAACCCGGCCCAGCACCAGACTCTATCCCGGCTCTTCTACACAAAGCACGAGGATGCATGGAAGGTGCTATTCAAGAGCTCCGAGGTCCTGCCTCCTGTCACCGAGGATCGCGGATTCTGCGCCAAGCGCCAAGCCAGCGCGGTGAGCTAATTTTCCCATTACATGGTATCTGTTTTCCATATATTTGAATTTATGCGGGATCTAAACCCCCATCCCTTTGCCAGGACTGGCAGAAGAGGGCCGGACTGATCAGCTGTCCGGCTCCTTTGCCCGAAGACCCAGCGGACGCTCGTTTAACGAAGCTGCTGGTTCCGGCACCTCACGTGGTGCCGGAGAAGAAGGCCAAGAAGAAGGACACGGGGACTTGAAAGAGATCCCGGCGCCTGGTGGTGTCGGATTCATCGCCCAACGACCCTAACGCACCCTCCGCCTCGGAAGACGAGGAGGAGGAATAAGAAGAAGAAGCCTCTCCCCCTCCAACGGGGGGGAGGAAAGAAAAGGAAGGCTGCCCCAACTTGGGAGGCCGAGGGGGCCAAGAAGGGGAAGACCCTTCTGCCAGACTATGCCTCTGATGCCGAAGACGGCGGGGAGGAATGGCCATCCAGGGTCAAGCCCCTGGCAAAATCGTAAGTGTCCGGGTACCCGAATGACTCATGGCGCCCTCCATTATTTCATAGCTTCTGATGCCAAATTTTAATTATGCAGTCCACCCAGAGTTCAGCTTGGCGATTCGTCGAGCGGCTCTCTGAATTCATCGGATGTGAATAGCGCTTCACTTCCGACGGCTTCCTCCCCGCTCCCTGTGGACGACGCCGAGGCGGAGTCCCAAAAGGGACCGAACTAGGAGGAGGTGGTCCTGGAGGCGCCCCAAGGTGACCTCCCGGACTCCAGGCCCAAAGGGAGCAAAGCCCTGGAGGGATCTAAGTCCGGCCCAGGGCCGGACACTGCTCCGGAACCACCAACGGTTCCAGAGTCCGACAGGCGGCGCCTTCATAAGAAGGGCGAGTCTACGCCGCCGGCGACCTCCGTCAGCCCGGATGCGCCGGATAATTTGCTGGAGGCGCTTAACGGCGCCTCCATCGACGAGGAACACCGCACTGTTATGAGTGTGGTGATTCAAAAGGTTCAGTCCGCCAAGAGCGGGCTGATAGAAGCCTGCACAAGTCTGTTAACAGGCTTCGAGGTATGTGTTTAAAACATATAAAAATGTTACCGCATAGACAGTAGCCCCTGATGCTCGGTTCGGCGTTCGGAAAAGAAAATCCGAGCTGAGTATCTAAAAAGATATACGCAGGAGTCTAAGAAAAATATGTCGATATGGGAATGCAGGCTGCGCTGCTGACCTCTGCTGCACTGACTGTGGAGGTTAATGCATTGAAGGGAAGCCTCGAGCGGTCCGAGAGCGAGCTCGGCCGTGCCAAGAAGCAGCTCAAGAACAAGGAGGGTATGTAAATACCGTATGTAAATGTGTATAAAAATACTTGATTGCAAATAATGACAGGACCAACCTAAATGTTGCAGGGGCCACGGCCGAGGTGGCGGCCCTGAAGGAGGCGGTCTCCAAGGCCGAAAACAGTGCGTCCCTGGAGCGCGCCGAGACAGAGAAGCAGGAGGCGCGGGTGGTGGAGGTGCGGCAAGAGCTCCAGGCTCTCATGGAAAAACACGAGAGTTTGGAGCGTGACTCAAAGACTCGAGAGTCGGAGCTCGCCTTGGCTCTTGAGAGTGCCAAAACCACTAAGGCCGAAGCCCAGAAGGCCCTCCAGGAGATCGAGGCGATGAAGAAGATAGTGGCAGGTAAGGCATTCTTTATGCAAAGCAAGAATATAAAAGTAAATTATCAGTTACTTACCCGGATTCGGAGCTCTCCGGGAGCGATCGCCGATCTGCCCCGAAGTGTGTCTGATGCCGCCGCATACTACCGAGCCGAAGAGGGGAGCTGGACGGAAAAGGTGTTCTGGTCTTAGTATGCTGAGGCCGAACATCCGGTGCCCCTGAGCGACCAGCTGAAGGAGCTGGTCGAGCTCCACAAGGTGGCCGAACAGGCCATGAAGGGCCTCATAGCTCGGCTGTGGCCTGGAGAAGCCATGCCTGGGAGCTACTTCGGTCTGGTGCGGCGGCTGGTGAACGCGTGTCCGTGGATTGAAGTTCTCAAGCGCTCCGTCTGTCTCGAAGGTGCCCATCGGGCTCTTGCCAGTGCTAAAGTGCACTGGGGCAAGCTGGACGCTGAGAAGCTTTTGACGGACGCGCCACCGCCGGGCAAGAAGTATCGCACGCCCGAGATGTATTATAAAGGCGTCCTGAAGGGTGCTCGCCGTATAGCGGACGAGTGCACTAAAGATGTAATTTTTGAGTAGTCTCGCATCAGTTATCCTGTACGCTGAAAACTTTGTTCATATGCGTTAAGCAACGCTTATTAATTTAAAATATTACCTTTTGTGCGGCCGTTTATCAAATCTGAGAGATGCAAGTCGTTGACTTCGACCCCCATGCCACGAGTGCTGGGGTGTTCGGGATAAACCTGAGCGCTCTTGTTCCCATTCTTGGGTCCACATAGGGAGGCGCTCAGCACAACGAACCAGGCCGTCGGACTTATGATGCTTTATCACTCTCACTTAGCCATAGAATTCTACAATTTTAAATTTCGGCGAAGCCCCTAGTATTCGGAAGATCGAGTTTGGGGCGCTATCCACGCCTAGGCCGGATAAGTCCGGTTCCTCGCTCTAAGAGGCATAAGTCTTTAAGGACTCAAAAAAAACCTCGTGAACAGTGACCGGTCTCTGGCACTATCATGACGGTCAGTTTTAGCCTTCTTGATTGATATTGATGGTATGGGTGTTACAAGAGTTGCTCTACCACGAGATCAGAGAGGCTAAACCCTAGAAGCTAGCCTATGGTATGATTGTTGTTCGTCCTACGGACTAAAACTCTCCGGTTTATATAGACACCGGAGAGGGCTAGGGTTACACAGATTCGGTTACAATGAGAGGAGATCTTCATATCGTATCGCCAAGCTTGCCTTCCACGCCAAGGAAAGTCCCTATCCGGACACGGGACGAAGTCTTCAATCTTGTATCTTCATAGTCCGGGAGTCCGGCCAAAGGTTATAGTCCGGCCACCCGGACACCCCCTAATCCAGCACTCCCTCAAGGGGGGGGGGGAGGGACGGGTGTGGAAAAGGTGGTGGGTTGGTGCGGTTTAGCAGTAGCGTGGGAGCTAAAACGCGCTGGTGGTCAGGAATTAGCAGCCGTGCTTTGGGCGGCGGCGCTACTGCTAACAGGGACAAAAAAGTGTGCCAATTTGAAATTTAGCAGCAGCGATCTCAGAAAAAGCGCGCTACTACTACATCCGTAGCAGTAGCACGGTTTGCGCCACCGTGCTACTGCTAAATGGAGTTAGGTGAACACCGCCGGTCGATATTTGTAGCAGCGCGGTTTACACCGAGCGCGCTACTGCTAAAAAGTTATCAGCAGCGAGTTTCCCGCACACGCGCTACTACTAATTAGCAGCGGCGCTCCTTTTTGAGCCGCGCTACTGCTAAGATTCTGTGTATAGGCTTTTCCCTAGTAGTGAGTAGAAGTTCAAATTGTCATGTGATTTCATCGATAGTACCTCATCCTGGGAACGAGAGAAGTGCATAACAAGGTTTTTCCATTCAATGTCTTCTAAATTTAGCATAGGAGACTTCACCGAAAATTCGTTTATAGACATGCCATCAAAGTGTGATTTCCTCAGGTAACACCGATACAGCTGTAATGGTTCCTTGAAAAGCACAAGCAATATTTGCTCGTCATGACTATCTAGATTGACCCTTGCCTACTTACAACAATGTAATGTAAATCATTGACGTGTTCAATCAGCGGAAAACAAAATAGTAACCATGAATAATAGCACTTACACGTAAGTTGGACAGGAAGATGTGAAAATGGTGTTTGTCTTCACTATAATCTTCCCATGATGGGAATATATGCATGTAGTCCCTAACAACATTGAAAGCATTGTGTTTTAAACTGGGAATAACTGGAATGGGGTTCTAATCTGCCGGAATTGGCCGTCTCTATAGTTGGGACAGGTCTTCGGCCCGTGGACTTGCTGTACTTTTGCTGGAGTTGGATGTTTCTATGGTACGGCTGGTGCTATGGCAACTGAAATTGGTATACCTTTTGCTAGAGTGTAGGTCCTATGTGGTGGGGCTAGTGGTGTGGCTAGTGAAGTATGGGTACACTCTGCTGGAGTCAGTCCTACGTTTTGTGTCACTGGTTGTACAGCCAATATAAGTGGGGTGATGTCTGATTTCTCTGGCACCACCACATTTTTCAAGGACTTTGCTAGTTCTCCTTCAGGTTCGGCAATCACCCTCTTCCTTTTTGATGTCTGATGCACAAGAACAACATTTGAGTGGAAAAACATGGTATGATGACAGATGGAATATGTATTGATAATGGATGGGCATGGCATCTTGACATATATGATAAGTAAACTAAGCAGATGGCGGTGCAAGAAAGTAGAAAAAATGCAATACAACATATGCAAGATACGCGCAATCAATAAAACCTTGCCAAATTAGAACAGGCACCTCGATGGGTGAATAGGACAGGCCATCTGCCGTTCTCCTCGAGGTTAGAATAGTCATTAGGATCATATTGTAAACAAGAATCAACAGGTGGGGAGCGTATGAGTTTCATTGCATCCAGAATGGCTCTCAATGCCTTGGTGCCAAATTTTGTAAGTCATTGCAGTGTTTGGCTTCTAGAGTGGACTGCTGCTAGTGCGACACAAAGCAGCTACACAGATCATAGTGTAGATATAATGGGAAAACTGTAAGCATCAGAGTAAAATCAGAAAAGTGGAACTTGCTGGGATATATGTGCTAGTATTGCCGGTATGGCTCGAAAGGCTTCGGATACCATCTCTCTTCAACTGAAGGTGTGGTACTGTTAATATCATTGTAACTCTCAAAGGCGACACGACTCCCCGCATTTCCTTGCTATACTTATAGGATTCAAGTGGGCAGGCCACTACAAATCCTATTCCTATGTTTACAAAACCCTATGAATCAAAGAGGCCCGAAGAGTTCAAAGTGTCCATCACAACCGACCGTATAGACCTCTACAATGCAAATGTCCCTGCTCATCTTCACTACAAGGAACATATAGTACTACTATCATACTCCCTCCGTTCCAAAATATAAGTCTTTGTAGATATTTCCACTATTGATCACATACAGATGTATCCAAATACATTTTAGAGTGTAGATTCACTCATTTTGCTCCATATGTAGTCCATGGTGGAATCTATACAAAGACTTGTATTTAGGAACGGATAAAGTACTTACTAAAGAAGAACGGAAGACGAACATGCTAAAGAAGAGCAAGTAGATTTTGGATAAAAAAATGTTCGTTGCGCAGTGCCCACACATGATGAACCAGAGCGCATTAAGAATGCAACTCCCGGTTGTCTCTTAACCATTTCAGGTTGTTGGATGAAGATCCTACGTCTCCTAACCCTTCTTCTTCCTCGTCTCTGATTCTTCTCATACAAAACACCGCACGGGCCGCCGGGTGGACCACCGGCCCCCACCGCCTGTGTTCCTCCGCCACCCCCACCCCCGCCCCCACCCGCGTCGAGTTATCTTCATTTGGCGAGGCCCCACCACTGCCCCCCACAACCATCGTCCCTACCCGAGCCCCTTCATTCACACCGGCGAACTCCGCTCTAAAAAATCGACTAACCCAATTTTGAAATTTAGTCTACTGTGCTTTAACTAGTGTGGAATATTAAAGGGAAAAATCATAAGCGTTGGTAGTGTAGTGTTAAGCGTGCCATGGCAGATCTGAAGTTGCAAACCGGATAAAGGAAACTTCGCAACCAATGTTTTCTTTCAACTAGCAAGTAAGTGATGGACAAGAAATCAGAGTAAATCAGTGGTGATCTATTTTCTTACTACGATAAATAAGTTGAGCAGATACGAAAGAGTACTGCCTCTGGTGCAGCATCGTGTATGCATCTACGGAGAATTTGATGGTGTTGCGGTAGCGATGGCTGTCGGCAGCGTGGAAGCAGATCTAGGAGGGTAGGCAGTGGCGGGGGGCTCGGTGGACGAGACGGTCGTAGGAGCGGTGCCGACAAGGTGGACCATGGCGGGGATGAAGCGAGAGGACGGGATGCAAGGATCCCGGTCCGAAGCTGTGGATGATAGAGGTCGATCTCTTGTAATGGACGGCAGCATCGGGGTATCAGCTCCGGCATGGTGGAGGAGGACGGCGGTGGATGGTGTGGCAGAAGGAGGAAGCTGGGGTGGAGAGGGTGTTTTGGTGCCCACGGAGTACGAATGGGGAAATGGAGGTAGAGAGGAAAGGGGGAACCATGTCTTTAGGGCGCGCTTGTCTCAAATGCGAGGAAATTTATAAACTTAGCCCCCGTTTCAAATTTCCTACATAACAGCAATATTAGTCGGTTGGGGACAGGACGTTAATCTCGCATACATTGAATATTTGCCGATGAGAGTTTGTTTTTGGCGCCCACCGTGTATGAATTGGGGAGGGAGTCGATTTCGGCCGAGGAGACAGTGTGTTTTGGCGTCCACCGTGTATGAATCGGGGTGATAGGCAGTTATGTCACTTTTGAGTGAAATTACAAACCTACTCCTATCGAAACCTATAGAAACCTAGCTGATAGGCTTTGCGTGGCAGGGATAGGCAGTAGTAATTTCGATCGTAGATTTTGGTTTCGGGCGGTTACTGCGACTTTCCCCGCTTTGTTCAAATTTTGCAGAGTGCACGTTTACCGTGCCAACTCAATTCGAATCCCGTTTGTATTCTATTTCTTTTGGGCAGGATCCATTTTCGATTGGAATAAAATTCTATATACATCATATTTTTATATATACTTTCAAAAGCACAACAAAGAATTCTGCTCATTTATATGTATAATATGATTTACAAATACAATGATCTGAAAACAATAAGGTTGAATTCAAAAAAATTAAACCAAATTATGTTCTACTAAAATGTATGGACCAGTAATATCTACATATTAATAACATAGATGCGCGTGAATTCATATGAATATGCATGTTTGATAGATCAATTTCGGTTCTAGTATGGATTACATGTATCATCATCTCAAATTCAAATATTTGGATCACTTTTATGTTCACTCCTTTCACGCCCATCTCTCTCGCATGCATGCTCCTTCATGTAGCTATCACTCTCTTTTCTCCAGCTCTCCCGCACGCTCACTTCATGTTTCTCGTATCCTCGCAAACATGGTCTCTCGACATCTCCCTTGAGAAGTGTCCCACTCTCCCTATCATTATACATTACATGGTTTTCATTATCTCTCACGCCTCTACCGTTCTCTGGTATCACTAGGTACCTAATCTTTCTTTTTCACCGCCACACACACATCCTCCACTAGTCTTTCAGTTTGTATTTCTCTCTATGGGATTCTCTCACACACCCTATATGTCTCTAGATATGAGTCATACCACTAAAACTACTCTCTCTCTCCTGTAGACACAACATTTGTTGCGGTCTCCTTTTCGTCTCCATCCCAGACTGACATTATTCATTTGTTTACCGAT
>NC_057801.1:100690516-100708746 GCF_018294505.1 Triticum aestivum
TCTCTCTCACACACACACAACTCCTGCTTCCACTCCCCTTCCAGACTACCGTCTCTCTCACACACACAAAACTCTCGCTTTCGCACCCCCGGCTCATATTTCTCTCACAAACATTTATTGACTAGCCTCTAGATAGGTTTATACACCCGCACACTCATGCTTCCACTATCACATACATGTCTCTCCCGCTCCTTGTATCTATGTTGATTTTTCTTCCCTTCTTGAGACATGCCCTCTCGATCATGTGCACACACACTATCGCCTAATTTTAAGCTGATACCTCTCGCACACATGCTCTTTGTGTCTTTGTCACACATGCACTCCGTCCTCCTCCTCTCTCCCTCTCTCTCACACACACATGGGCTTTTTGCAACAACTAGCAAGATGCCCATGCATTGCACGGAACATCAAGATGCATGTGTATGAGTAGTTTATCTTGTGGGAGAAAAGGATGAACGAGGAAAGGCCTTATTTGCAAATGTGGAGAGGGGTGTGGATATCTTTTTGCAGAATTGCCATAGTTTCCTTCCTTTTTGTCAGATATAGATTGGATGGCCTATATTGCAGGATGGCAGGCACACGATCATCACCGACTATGCTTTTTATAAGAGTAGGGATAAAAACAGACTTGGTGATGATGGTGGGCCTCCCATCCTGCAATATAGGTCGTCTGATTCATATCTGACGGATAGGAAGGAAACTATGGAAATTTACCTGCACTCCTCTCCACATTTGCAGATAAGGCCTTCCCTCGTTCATCCTTTTCTCCCACAAGATCTAGATGTTCCGTGCAATGCACGGGCATCTTGCTAGTAAGAGTAGAAATTAGACATATACCACTTCTCGAATCTTGAAACCAACAACATTCCTCCCTTATCTCATCAAAACCGCCAAAGCAATATGTTTTGAGTGAAACATAACATATTTTTAGTGAAATACGTATTTCAAAACTAAACTCTTTTTTCTATCAAATTGGTGAATATGTATTGATCTACTTTGATCAGGTGGCAATGCATTGGCACATTGCTAGTAGTTATTATAATTTTTTAGACACCAGACAAATGGTGGAGTACATA
Source organism: Triticum aestivum (assembly GCF_018294505.1). Classification (NCBI taxonomy): domain Eukaryota; kingdom Viridiplantae; phylum Streptophyta; class Magnoliopsida; order Poales; family Poaceae; genus Triticum; species Triticum aestivum. The sequence goes on from NC_057801.1 coordinate 100,691,593, forward strand.
TACGAAGAGAACAGGCGCACGCACATAGTCGGTCTCTCATTGTCTCGCACACACGAGAGTTATGTAAAGGCACTGTTAACAAATAAACCCTAAAACCCTAGGTGCACGATTGCTGCATGCGCGGGTACCGGGTACGTGGTGGAGCGCACCATTGTAGGAATAGTCAGCTCGCGTGACAACTTGATCTGTAGGAGTTGATGGTCGGGACCACAGGTGAATGACTTGGAGGCGGTGGCTCGCCAGTTGCCACAGATCGAGTAGCCACGTTTAAAATATCATTTTTCAGCGGGGTTAAGAGTTCTGATTTTAAATGGCGCATTATAAGTACTAAGTAGTTTTTAGAACGATTGGTATGGAGCAAAAATGGAATTCATAAGTACTACTACTACGTACCTCCTTGGCGTATGGTTGTATGGGTTTATGTTGCGAGATGTTGAACCTGGTAGTTCTAGGGAAAATACTATGGTTTAGATGTTGTTTTTCAGTAATGAAAATCGGAAGGGGGAAACCCTTCTTTGATAAAAAAACTACTATCTTGGTTTACTAGTCACCATCGTATTTCGGGTCAAAGTTTGTCCATGAATTTTACTTGTAAAATGCGAATGGAAAATGAGATTTTGTTATACCCAAAGAAAAAAGGACTGGAGGGAGTGATTGCTCTAACACGGACGCGACCTCTCATAGCACAGGCATTGAACCATCGCGCTAGCCAAGAGGGCCCCACTCGCTGCAGGCCCAGCTAAACACACCTCCTCGCTGCATGCAACCAGCTTCAGACTGCCCCGCCTGCCTTCACTAAATCTGCGTGTGTGCCGGCAACACGTCCTTCCGCAAGCCGGCCGACATTTTGGAACACAAAAAATGACCAAAATATAATTAACTATGCATGGTCTTGACAGGTTGTGCTCGCACTGGTAGCAGGAACTAGAGGTTTTTCTTTATTTATAACTCTACTCACATTATTTTTGGCTTTGAAGTGAATCAGGGTTGTCGACATTATCTATGAATGTGCAGATATCTGTGAACATGAGTTTGATGTGGAAGTTGAACTTGGAATGTCGAGCTTGCGCGTGAACTATACCATGTCCAATGCTTCGTCTGTTATTGTTTGGAAAGTAATAGCTGCTATTACATTGTCGGGGAAACTGATCCACGAACACCTATGGAACCGGCGGACCGAGCCCCTTTCGGTTCGGCGGGGGGCGGAGATCGCACAAAGAGCAGATCGAGGCGAAGCACACGAGCGGTTTACCCAGCTTCGGAGCTCTCCGGAGTGATAATACTCCTACTACTGCTTGTCTGATTGTATTGAGTTATTGCTCGGGAGCGCTGAGTGCTACAGTACACTCTAGCTGCTAACGAGACCGAGCGTGAGTGTTTTCTGGCTTCGAACCTTCCGAACCTCCCCCTACGTTGCGCATGGGCCTCCTTTTATATGCTCAACGGGTCTCCGACAGGTGGCAACGTAGACAAGGGTAAAAATGGAAAAGGACTTGCGGTTGGTACAGCTACCTATACAGTGTATCATACCTAACCCTGACGGCAGGGGACAAAGACATTAAATGCTCGTATACGTCGCCCAAACAGTGCAAACAGGGACCGTCAGGGACGCCACCGCTCGCCATGATGGCAATCTTGTCAGCACCGCTTGCCACCGCGCACCGCTGGCTGCACAGCCTCTCGCCACGCGCGCCTGGAAAGCCCCCAGGGCGACATGTTGGTGGATGCGCTGGAGCATAGGTACAGGGTGGTAGCGTGCCGCGGCAAGTGCCTTGCCGCGGTCGTCATCTTGTCGCGTCCGGAGGCTTGTCGCTCCCCGTGCCTTGCCGGGACGCGTGGCGCGTCGCGGCAAACTCCTTCAGATGCCTTGGTGGGCCTTCCCGGCAAGCTCCTCTTGCTGGGGCCTTGTCTCCTTGGCTTGGATACTTTGCTTTTATGCCTTGGTTGGCCTTCCCGGCAAGCTCCTCTTGCTGCGGCCTTGTCTCCTTGGCTCCACAAGAACCGCGGAGGACCTTGGCGGTCACCCGGCAAGCCTTGCCGCGGGTGGCTGCAACTGCCCGTGCACAAGTTCGGGATACTAGGGTACCCCTACTCTAGTAAACCGACAGGAGCCCCCGGGTCTGGGCCACACACGGTGCCGAGCGCTGTTGGGCCAGGCCAAAAACAGGGCACGGGCACGTGCAGCCTGGGTTACGCCGTATCTTTCTCCGTATCCACCGTGCCCTCCCCCAACGGCACGCGTCGAATGCTGCATCATGGGAGAGATCGTGGGTGGTTTCTTTATTTGGAAGGGCGAAACGTCCGCCCCCTCCCTCTTTATAAGCAGGGGGAACAGGGACAGTTTTCCCATCCTGCCGGTTGTTACTCCATTTCCCAAATCTCCGCCGCTCCCCCCTTCTTCCCAAAGCTGAAAGAGAGAGCAGCGCTCCGACCCCCGTTGCCACCAGCACCACCAACGCCGACAATCTCCCCCACCACCTCCGCCATGGCTCCGAAAGCCGACAAGGGGAAGGGCGTGAAGTCGGTCGAGGCGCAGCGGCTCGCGGCGCTGCGAAAGGAGCGGGCCCTCTTCCCCCCTCAGCTTGCCGCGAAGGAGCTGAGGGAGTACTACTACCTCTTCTGGTCGACGGAGACGCGAGCGCATCCGCGCACGAGGGTACTTCCGGCTGCCGCATCGGAGCTAGCTACAAATGGGTACCCCTACTTCGCGCTGTTCTTCTACTGCGGGCTCTGCCCGCCCTTCTCTGAATTCTTCTGTGACATAATGAACACCTACGGGTTCCGCCTCCTTGATTTCACCCCCAACACCGTTCTGACCATGGCAGTTTTCGCACATCTCTGCGAAAACTTTGTCGGAGTCCATCCAAATGTAGCCCTCTTCCGCCACTTCTTTATGCCCCGGGTTGAGAGAGGAGAGCCTCTTACCGGCGGGATCGCTTGGATCTCAAGAGTCGGCAAGAAAGAAGCTTATCTGGAGGGAGAGCTCCACAGCAAGTGCGAGGAATGGAGAGCAGAGTGGTGCTGGATCATCGAGGAGAACCCGCAGCCATTTACTGCCCTGCGCCAAGCCCCAATAGTGCATGGCAATGATTGGAGCAACGTGGCCCCGGAAGACGACAGGCTGAAGATTGTCGTCACCCGGATCCTTTGCCTCAGGCTTGCCGGGCTCACCGTAGGCGCCGTTGGCGCAGACTTTCTCCGCCGCCGCATCGCCCCCTTGCAGGAGAGGAGGAGACCCGCCTGGGAGTTCTAGAACTCGGCGGATATCATGAGGCTACGCCCGGGCCTCAACTTCAACTTCACCGTCCTGGAGCTGGATGCGATGCTCCTGGAGCTGTTCAAGAGCGATCCTCAACATCCATTCGTGTTGCCGAGGGGTGTGGTTCCATTGTGTAACAAATCTTCGCTCGACCGCATCCGCGCAATGATGCCGCTGTGCGACTCGCACGAAATCGTCCCGACTTGGCAAGAGCCTGCAGACGACGTCGTGCGGAATTTCTTTGACGGCCTGGAAGAAGTGCCGATCCGCCCCGATGAACAGAAGAGCCTCACCCGCGACACCACCGATAATGAGATGTAGCTCATCGCCACCAGGCTGGAAGAGGTGGCAGCAGCCGTTGCTGCGGGTGAGTTCGGATTCACCATGGAGGAGGCAGAGGCAGCAGAGGCGGCAAGTCTTGCCGAGCGCGAGGAGTTTGCCGGCGAGGAAGAACTTGTCGGGCCCGAAGAGGAGCCCGGAGAGGGAGAGCTTGTTGGGCTCGAACCTTCAAGCGGCTCATCACAAGTAGAGCCCCCAGCTCCACCAAGAAGGCGTCTCCGCAAGGCCCGGGACGTAGCGGGGCGGCAGACGAGCCAACAGCCGCCGAGCCGTGCGACACGCTCTACCACGGCAAGCAGTGTTGCCACGGGAGCGCCTCACGCCGCTGCGGCAACTGAGGCGGGGTCTTCCCGGTCCACCGCTACTGCCCCTGCCAAGCGGGCAAGGGAACCTACTCCTCCGCCTCGTCGCACCGGAGGCGAGCCGGACTTCGATCTCTCCGCGCTCAGCTCCGACGAGGAAGAAGAAGAGTAAGATTCTTTGCTATTCTTGCAACTCTTCAATTTTGTTGCTTTGTCTTGTATCTGACTTGCTTTTACTCTGAACCTATTCCTTTTCAGGACGCTGGCCCAGAGGGCGTCGAAGAGAGCCAAGGCCCCGGTGATTGTCATTGAAGATGATCCCACCGCGACGGCAGAGGACATGTCCGAGACCACCTTGTCGGACCCGGCAACCATTCCCCAAAGCAGCCCCCAGCGCGGCCCCCAGCGTAAGTGTATTGTTTATTTCTTGCTTTCGGGCGCGCAGGGGTGCTCCTTCTTTGCTAATATCTGATTGCTGGTTTGTGCAGAAGCAGAGCAGCCTCACCAGGAGGGCCCGGAGGCCGCTCCCGAAATGCCATCTGCTTCCACTACACCGCCAAGGGAGGATTCCCCGGCAAGGGAGCGCTCTCCGGCAAGGTAAATTCTCCGGCAAGGGGTAATTCTCCGGCAAGGGACAGCACCAGCGATCCTCCGGTGATCACGACTGCAGATCCTAGCACAGGTAATCCTTTTGCCTGAGAACTTCCCTTGGGTTCTTCTTCTTCTGATTTTCTTTTTTGAATGTTCGCTTGATTTCTCTCCCTTTTTCCGTTCGCCAGATCCATCTGCCATGGAGCCGATGGTAACCGAGGTCGCCGGCGAGGAAAACACGTGCATCAGCGTTGACAACGCCATCACCACTGAAGGAGAGGCCGGCGCTGATGATCCTGCCGGCGAAGAGGCCGCCAAGGCTGCCGCCGCAGAAGCTGGCGAGGGATCTGGTGATCGCACTGACGCCCCTGAGGCCGCAGGAGCGCCAGGCGCTACACCGACCGCCGATCCCTCCGCCGCTGCTGTAGCACCAGGCTCCGAAGAGCGCCAGCCCAGCGCCTATCTGAAGGCCGGCGACGGCATCTTCATCAAGCTCCCCTGGGCTTCAAGCTCCAGGGCGCCAATCGAAGGAGATATGCTGGACGGAGAAGTACTTGCCTCCACTGGGCTGAAGCTGGTTGACGCACCAAGAAGCAGTAGGGACGAGCCTGAGGAGGAGCGGCTGCTGTGGAAGCTGCTGTCACTCTACCGCGCCCGACAAGCTAAGCTGGTGTCCCGCGAAGCACTTGTCGCGAAGGCGGGAGTTGACATTCAGAAGCGCGCGGAGGAGCTCCGGGGCCTCAGGCAGGAAGCTCTCCGGTCCTTGGCGGAGGAGCGGGAGCAACTTCTCGAGGAGCGGAAAGCCTTCCTCCTTGAGAAGGCTGAAGCTGAAGAGAAGCAACGGCTTGACGCCGAAAACCTATTTGCGCAGGAAGGAGAGTTGGCGCAGCGCAAGGTCAATCTTGACAGCCACAAGGAGGAGCTTGCCGCGCGCGAGCAAGCAATTGGCGGGGCTCTCAAGGAGGCAAAGGATGCTGCCGCAGCTGCCGAGGCCGCCAAGAAGGAGCTGGAGACGAAGGTGGCGCAGCTGGAAGCCGATCTCAGGGCGAGCGGCAAGGAGCTTGTCGCGCTCAAGCGTGAGAGCGAGAAGGACGCTGCCGCTCATGGTGAGCTGTAGGGTCTTCTCGCTGAGAGGAGCAAGGAGCTCAGCGCCGCCAAGGATTCCAATGCAGATCTCGAGTTGAAGCTGGCCACGTTGACTCAGACGCTGGACGGCACTAGGGAGCGGGAAGCGGCCTTGTCGGAGAAAATCAAGGCCGATGAGGCGCTGCTGGCAAATGCTGCTGCCGCCCAGGATACTCTCAGGGAGACCGTGGAGCATTGGACCGAGGGTCTTGTGGATGCTGCCGCGGCCATCAACAAGGAGCTGGCGCAGCTGGGGATGGAGGATTTCGGGTACTCCTCCGATGAGCATCTCCAACCTAGCGCCAAGCTCAGCTTATTCTTCGAAGGCGTGGCGACGGCCCTCCAGCATCTCCGGGAGAAGATCCCAAAGCAGCTGGCCGACGAGTCGCGCAAGATCTGTGCAGGGGCTCTTCAGAAGGTGCTGGTGAAGGTGGCCTTTCGCAATCTAGGCCTCAACCTCACCAACGTCCTCAGGTCCCTGCCGGCGGACGCCGATCTGGAAGCGCTCAAGGCCCTTGTCGCACCCATTGTGGACAAGGTGAGCGGGATGAAGAGGGTTGAGGGCGATCACATAGATTAGGCCGCCCATTTTCTCTTTTCCTTGTCGCTGCTGGTCATGTTACAAGACAAAACTGTTAGAGCTATGACAAGCTATCTTGTAATACGACTCTATTTTGGATAGCAATTTTCTATGTTATCTCCTTTACTTGATTCCTTCCTTTGTATGTTTTTGCCCTACGCTTTTAGGGAACTTGTCGGTGCAGGCACCTTAGCCACGAGCGCTGAGTGCGGAACGTCAGTAGCCTGCTGGCGGTGCCGCTGCCGACAATTAACCTTGTCGCAACTAGTCGCAGCTCACTTAAGTTGTTGAGCGGGCTCGAAACAAAGTAAGGTCGCAACTAGCTACGAGTTGGTTCCTCCGCGCACAGGTTTTCCATACAAAGCAAGGTCGTTCGAGGAAGATAACTTAAAAAAATTAACTAATTGCTCAAGCTTTGGCAACTTAGCTTTTCTGTCGTTTTCTTTCCGGTAAGGCAAACACTTCCTTGAACGACGCCTGGTCCACACCATTATCTCCTTTCCCCCCTACCTGGCGCCCCAAAGATGTCGGGGAAACTGATCCACGAACACCTATGGGACCGGCGGACCGAGCCCCTTTCGGTTCGGCGGGGGGGCAGAGATCGCACGAAGAGCAGATCAAGGCGAAGCATGCGAGCGGTTTACCCAGCTTCAGAGCTCTCCGGAGAGATAATACTCCTACTGCTGCTTGTCTGATTGTATTGAGTTCTTGCTCGGGAGCGCTGAGTGCTACAGTACACTCTAGCTGCTAACGAGACTGAGCATGAGTGTTTTCTGGCTTTGAACCTTCCGAACCTCCCCCTACGTTGCGCACGGGCCTCCTTTTATATGCTCAAGGGGTCACCGACAGGTGGCAACGTAGACAAGGGTAAAAATGGAAAAGGACTTGCGGTTGGTACAGCTACCTGTACAGTGTATCATACCTAACCCTGATGGTAGGGGACAAAGACATTAAATGCCCGTCTACGTTGCCCAAACAGTGCAAACAGGGACCGTCAGGGACGCCACCGCTCGCCACGATGGCAATCTTGTCAGCGCCGCTTGCCACGGCGCACCGCTGGCTGCACAACCTCTCGCCACGCGCACCTGGAAAGGCCCCAGGGCGACACATTGGTGGATGCGCTGGAGCGTAGGTACAGGGTGGTAGCGTGCCGTGGCAAGTGCCTTGCCGCGGTCGTCGTCTTGTCGCATCCGGAGGCTTGTCGCTCCCCGGGCCTTGCCGGGACGCATGGCGCGTCACGGCAAACTCCTTGAGATGCCTTGGTGGGCCTTCCTGGCAAGCTCCTCTTGCCGGGGCCTTGTCTCCTTGGCTTGGATACTTTGCTCTTATGCCTTGGTTGGCCTTCCCGGCAAGCTCCTCTTGCCGGGGCCTTGTCTCCTTGCCTCCACAAGAACCGCGGAGGACCTTGGCGGTGACCCGGCAAGCCTTGCCGCGGGTGGCTGCAACTGCCCGTGCACAAGTTTGGGATACTAGGGTACCCCTACTCTAGTACACCGACATACATGAACCAAAAAATATATATTTTGTGTCACATTAGTAGATGCACAGACATCACAACAGGCATGCTGAATGGATAAACATTTGAACCTAGCTATTATGAAGGAAATTTTGTGACAATAGTTTCAGATCGCAGGAGACGCCTAGCATGCTCTGCCTCTACTAGCTTATTGCTGGCTTCTTCCATCTCTTCTTTGGCTTGGATGAAGAGAGCATCTGATTGCTCTTTTCTCTTCTTCAGGAACTCAGCTACATTCTCAAGGGCTGTTGCATGCTTTATTTCAGCCTTTACTAGAGCCACGAGGACACGAACAGCTGACGACTCCACCTGGCTTGTGTGTAATCCAGCATCATCTGGGAATTTGCACCTTGTGTCTAATCCAACATCAATAGGGAACTGGCACCTTGTGTGTAATCCAACCTCATTTTGGAAACATGATATCGAGGTTTACCATACTTCCCTCCTTGCAAGAACTGCATCCTGACATGAAGTTACTTCTTTTTTAGATCAATACTTAGAGCAACCCAGATCCATTTAGTAGAAGCCAGATAAACAGGACTCAAAGAAGTGAATTCAAAAGGAAAAAATATAAAAATAGACTACAAGATGAGAACACCCACTTCCTACATCAACCTAAAAACAAAAGCATTAGGACGATTAAGACTCTTCTTATTACACATCAAAGAACACGAGGCTAAGAGAAACAGAAACTACAACATATACACATCAAAGAACACGAGGCTAAATGAAAGTTATTGAAAGGGTGTTACTTACCAAAGCTTGTTTTACAGGTTCGATGCAGCTCCTCTTTAACTTGACACGCTCCTAGAAGATGTCCCCAATATCCCGTGTTTGGTCTTCATTGCTCCTTTGCATGTTCGCACTCGTGGTTTTAAAATCTCAACATGGCAAGAAAAATATACTACTATTAATACTCGCGCATCTTGTGGGCAACATCAAAGCACTCATCTGCCATGTTAGAGCATCTCCAACAGAATTGCAACGCGTGGCGCTTTAAGAAAGTGTTTACAGTGCTGAGATCGAGAAGTAGAGATAGAGAGTAGAGACTAGAGAGTAGAGGATAGTTCTCAACATAGATAGATAAAAAATAGATAATTCAACTACTCCTCGTCGTTCGACTCCTCCTCGGTGATGTCCTCCTTTGACATCCGATTGTAAGCGTGAAGATACCGATCGTCGTCGGATTCCTAGAGCGACGCTGCTCCTAGCCTCATGTTGAATTGAGCGTCCGCTTTTCTCCTACGCTTGTCCTCGCGATAGGCGGCTCGCTCCGCCCTCCTCTTCTCCCTCTCCGCCCTCCTTTGCGCTTAGAACTCGCGCTCGTTGATGATGTCCTGCGGGGAGCATTGGCACCATAGCACCATGGCTTCCTTGTCCATCTCAGTGATGCTGAGACAGTGCTCCCGCCTCCGTTTGTCGCGACGATCCTCATCGGTGATAAGTCGCGGCAGAGGCGCGAGCTCCTGCGCCCACTGCCGTGTCCGCATGTTGGGGAAGTTCATTGTTCTATGAGGCCACCGGAGGTGCCATGCCGCCGCGTCGTACACGCAGGCGACCTCGTTGGCAGTGTCGAAATTGCTGAGGCCGAGGTGCATCTCGCGGAATCGGATCTCGGCGGAGAAGCCGCTGGAGGGGCGCGCTCGGACATTGCGGTGTCCCCAAGTTTCCCGGCAACGCGGTGATATGGTGGCGCGGCGACAGCGAGGCGAGAAAGAGCGGGGACAGAGCGATGGCGAGGCACAGAGCGGGGAGAGAGAGGTGGCAAGGCACAGAGTGGTGGGAGGGCATTGGATTTTATAAAGCATGTCGGACACCACGCGCCAAAACTAGCGCACGCCCGGCCGCTTTTTCCCGCTCGTGCGATCCTTTCCCGACGTCCCTGCTATCTCTACTCTCTTCTATACTGTTATATTTATTTTATATTTAATATTTATCTCTACTTGTCTACTCTATACTTTTTTCTCTACTCTTATAAAAAACAGAGTTGGTGATGATGGTGTGCCTGCCGTCCTGCAGTATAGGTCGTCCGATTTATATCTGATAGATAGGAAGGAAACAATGGAAATTATGCAAAAAAGATACCCACACTCCTTTCCAGATTTGCAAATAAGGCCTTCCCTCGTTCATCCTTTTCTCCCACAAGATAAACTACTCATACAAATGCATCTTGATGCGTGCAACGTATGGGCGTCTTGCTAGTTCTAAAAACTTTCCATCATTTGCCACACTACTAGTTGCAAATGAAGAACCTACCCAAGCACAATGTGATACAGGAGCGACGCACAATTACAAGTTGATATTGTATTGGACAATGGAGGCTATAACCAATTACTTTTATGGGAACAATAGCAACCAGGAAATTTGAAGCCTAGGTATGAACAAAATTGGAACTGCACATGTACTGCTAAGTGATTCAATACACACATTACCAATCGAGGAGGAGAACTATGGTCACGGCACCCTCTGTGCATCACGGTCGGCAACGGGAGTCAGTTCATTGTCCACGACGGTGGTGCTTCTGCGCTTGGCGTCGGCTTACGGGAAGCAGATCTGAGACCGTGGAAGACGGTGCCAGGGAAGAGGCTCCATGTACGACGATGATGGTGGACCGGCTCCAATGCGGCGTACGAGGTCGTCAATGAGGTAGATGCGTTGCGGTGGACGAGTGCACCGATGTAGAAGGGAGGAGCACGAAAGCTGCGGTGCCGTGGAGATTCTATTTTGTGGTGGAGATAGAAAATGGGGAGTATTCGGGTGTACTACTCCGGGTGCCGGAGTGGGGTTGGCTCGGTAGGGTGAATCTGAAGTTACGAAAACAGCCCCTACCAAGCGTCATCCGTAGGCCTGTTTTGAAGGCTATGATGGTAACTTCCCACTGCTCGAATCAGGGTCGCGGGAGATTTTCCCACCGACCTCAAAATTTTGTGACACTGAACTCCCCGTGTGGCGTGCTGGGTGATTCGACTAAACAACTAGCGAGTAGTACTAGTAACTACTAGTACTCCCTCCGTTTTTATTAACTCTGCATATTAGGTTTGACCGAAGTCAAACTTCCTAATGTTTGACCAAGTTTATAGAAAAATATAAACATTTACCATAACAAATATGTATGATGTGAAAGTACATTCAATAATGAATCTAATGGTATTTATTTGTTATTGTATATGTTAATATTTTTGTTTATAAACTTTCTGTTAGTTTATAAAACTTGACTTTGACCAATGCTAATACGCGGACTTAAATAAAAACGGAGGGAGTACACATTTGTTTTCTTAGTTTGTAGTGAATTAGTCATTTGTTGAAATTGTGAAATAAATATGTTAGGCTACTGACTTCGAATGTAATGGTCTATACAATTCAATAGTTACAATCGTTGTCGAATTCCAAGATGTATACGAGGTCTATAGTACTTCACAACATACTCAAACTCACATAATCCCAGTCTTAAGAGAATCTAAATGCATTTCATAGTTATTACTTTGTAGGATGCAACAAAACCAACCATAACTCTACATCATCCATTATAAAAGCAACATTTTGAACATATACCAATGTGTGAATGAAACGTGTAGAGAGAGCTTGCAAAGATGGAGCAGATAGGGCGGGAAAGATTGTATGTATGTGGACGAGAGAGTAGGAGACAACCCTAATGAGAGAGAGAGAGGAAGAGAGAGGAAGAAGTTAGGTCTGTGAGAAAGATGGAGACATGTAATATACGTGAGATGCATGTGCTTCCGGATTCTGTACACGTGGAAGGAGAAGAGACAACAAGTTTGATGAGAGAGCTGGAAGCACATGGACGAGAGGGGAAGGATCTCATTGGTTGAGGGATTGATAATTTTGTGCGGGGGAGAGAGGGATTGGTAATATTGTGTGGGAGAGATAGGGTGGGGGAAGGAGTTAGTCAGCCGTCATCACATCATCATGCTTCCAAATGGACCCGCATTCTCTAGCGCAGTGCGGTCGCCGTCTTTGATCTCCTTGATGCCCTCTTTGAAGATTGAGGTGTTGTGCACATTGGGGTGTGATACGTCTCCAACGAATCTATAATTTTTTATTGTTCCATGCTATTATGTTACCCCTTTTGGATGTTTATGGGCTTTATTTTACATATTTATATCATTTTTGGGACTAACCTACTAACCGGAGGCCCAGCCCATATTGCTGATTTTTTGCCTATTTCAGTATTTCGAAGAAAAGGAATATCAAACGGAGTCCAAACGGAATGAAACCTTCGGGAGCGTGATTTTTGGAACGAACGTGATCCAGAGGACTTGGAGTGCAAGCCAAGAAGCTGCCGAGGCTCCCACGAGATAGGAGGGCGTCCCCCCCTATAGGGCGTGCCCCCTTGTCTCGTGGGCCGCTCGGGCGGCCACTGACGTACTTCTTCCTCCTATATATACCTACGTACCCCGGAAACATCCAGGGGCAGGACGAAACACAATTTCCACCACCGTAACCTTTTGTATCAGTGAGATCTCATCTTGGAGCCTTCGCCGGCACTCTGTCGGAGGGGGAATCGACCACGGAGGGCTTCTACATCAACATCCATGCCCCTCCGATGAGTTGTGAGTAGTTTACCATAGACCTACGGGTCCATAGTTATTAGCTAGATGGATTCTTCTCTCTTTTTGGATCTCAATACAATGTTCTCCCCCTCTCTTGCAGTGTGTTTGTCGAGATTTCTTGAATTGTGGGTTTATGATCAAGTTTATCTATGAATAATATTTGAATCTTCTCTGAATTATTTTATGTATGATTGAGTTATCTTTGCAAGTCTCTTTGAATTATCAGTTTGGTTTGGCCTATTAGATTGATCTTTCTTGCCATGGGAGAAGTGCTTAGCTTTGGGTTCAATCTTGCGGTGTCCTTACCCAGTGACAGAAAGGGTTGCAAGGCATGTATTGTATTGTTGCCATCGAGGATAACAAGATGGGGTTTATATCATCTTGCTTGAGTTTATCCCTCTACATCATGTCATCTTGCTTAATGTGTTACCCTGTTCTTATGAACTTAATACTCTAGATGCAGGCAGGAGTCCGTCCATGTGTGGATTAATAGTAGTAGATGCAGGCAGGAGTCGGTCTACTTGTTATGGACATGATGCCTATATACATGATCATGCCTAGATAATCTCATAACTATGCACTTTTCTATCAATTGCTCAACAATAATTTGTTCACCCACCGTAATACTTATGCTATCTTGAGAGAAGCCACTAGTGAAACCTATGGCCCCCGGGTCTATCTCTTATCATATTTGCTTTCAATCTACTTTTATTTGCATCTCTACTTTTTGCATCTATGTTATAAAATACCAAAAATATATTTATCTTATCATACTATCTTTATCAGATCTCACTTTCGCAAGTGGCCGTGAAGGGATTGACAACCCCTTTATTGCGTTGGTTGCGAGTCCTCAGTTTGTTTGTGTAGGTGCGTGGGACTTTTGAGGAGCCTCCTACTGGATTGATACATTGGTTCTCAAAAGCTGAGGGAAATACTTATGCTACTATTGCTACATCACCCTCTCCTCTTCGAGGAAAACTAACGCAAGCTCAAGACGTAGCAAGAAGGATTTCTGGATCCGTTGCCGGGGAGGTCTTCGCCCAAGTCAAGACATACCAAGTACCCATCACAAATCCATCTCCCTCGCATTTACATTATTTTCCATTTGCCTCTCGTTTTCCTCTCCCCCACTTCACCATTGCCGTTTTATTTGCCCTCTCTTTCCCAATCTCCTCCTCTCTTTTTGCTTGCCTTTTTCTGTTTGCTTGTGTGTTGGATTACTTGTTGTCATGGCGCAAGATAATACCAAATTGTGTGTTTTCTCGAATACCAATAATAATGATTTCCTTAGTAGTCCGATTGCTCCTCTTAATGATGTTGAGTCTTGTGCAATCAATACCTCTTTGCTGAATCTTGTTATGAAAGATCAATTCGTCGGCCTTCCTAGTGAAGATGCTGCTACTCATCTAAACAATTTTGTTTATTTGTGTGATATGCAAAAGAAGAAAGATACAGATAACAACATTGTCAAATTGAAGTTATTTCCGTTTTCACTTAGAGATCGTGCTAAAGTTTGGTTTTTTTCTTTGCCTAAAAATAGTATTGATTCTTGGAACAAGTGCAAAGATGCTTTTATCTCTAAGTATTTTCCTCCCGCTAAGATTATCACTCTTAGGAACGATATTATGAATTTTAAACAACTTGATCATGAGCATGTTGCCCAATCTTGGGAAAGAATGAAATTGATGCTTCGCAATTGCCCTACTCATGGTTTGAATTTAAGGATGATCATAAAGAAATTTTATGCCGGTTTAAACTTTGCTTCCATAAATCTCTTAGATTCGGCCGCGGGAGGCACGTTTATGGAAATCACATTAGGAGATGCTACAAAACATCTTGATAATATTATGGCTAATTATTCTCAATGGCACACCGAAAGGTCTTCTAGTAAAGAAGTGCATGCTATAGAAGAAATCAATGTTTTGAGTGGAAAGATGGATGAACTTATGGAATTTTTTGCTACTAAAAATACCCCTCTTGATCCAAATGATATGCCTTTGTCTTCTTTGATTGAGAATAATAATGAATCTATGGATGTGAATTTTGTTGGTAGGAATAGTTTTGGAAACAATGCTTATAGGGGAAACTTTAATGCTAGACCGTTCCCTAGTAATTCCTCTAATAATTATGGAAATTCCTACAATTATTCTTATTGTAATTTTAATAAGATGCCCTCTGATTTGGAGAATAGTGTGAAAGAATTTATGATTTCTCAAAAGAATTTTAATGCTTTGCTTGAAGAAATTTTTTCTCAAAGTTAATGATTTGGCTAGGAACATTGATATACTTTCGCTTGATGTTGATTCTCTTAAACTTAGATCTTCTCCTCCTAAGCATGATATCGATGAGTCTCTCAAAGTAATGAGAATTTCCATTGACGAGTGTAAGGAAAGAACCGCTAGATTGCGTGCTAAAAAAGATAGCTTTATAAAAGTGTGTTCTTCTAGTTTCCATGAAAATAATGATGAGGATCTTAAAGTTATTGATGCATCTCATATTAGATCTATGTTTTGCAATATGAATTTTGATTATTATGGGACTGATGATGAGTCAACTTTGCCTAGAAGGCGTCCTAAGAATTCGGGGTCTTTAGATCTTGATGCTAAATTTGGTAAAAGTAAGATTGGAGAGTCCTCAACTTCTAATAACATTGAACCTACTATCTCGGATTTCAAGGAATTAGATTATGATAATTGCTCTTTAAAAGGTTGTATTTCCTTGTTGCAATCCGTTGTTAATTCTCCTCATGCTTATAGTCAAAACAAAGCTTTTACCGAACATATCGTTGATGCCTTGATGCAATCTTATGATGAAAAACTTAATTTGGAAGTTCCTATTCCTAGAAAACTTAATGATGAGTGGGAACCTACTATAAATATTAGAATTCAAGATTATGAGTGTTTTTCTTTGTGTGATTTGGGTGCTAGTGTTTCCACGATTCCGAAAACTTTATGTGATATTCTAGGTTTCCATGATCTTGATGATTGCTCTTTAAATTTGCACCTTGCGGATTCCACCATTAAAAAGACAATGGGAAGGATCAATGATGTTCTAATTGTTGCAAATAGAAATTTGGTGCCCGTGATTTTATCGTTCTTGATATAGATTGCAATCTTTCTTGCCCTATTATTCTTGGTAGACCTTTCCTTAGAACGATTGGTGTGATTATTGATATGAAGGAAGGGAATATTAGATTCCAATTTCCATTAAAGAAAGGCATGGAGCACTTTCCAAGAAAGAAAGTCAAATTGCCTTATGAATCTATCATGCGGGCTACTTATGAATTTAGTGCCAAAGATGGCACTCGTTAGATCTATCTTCGCTTTTATGCCTAGCTAGGGGCGTTAAACGATACCGCTAGTTGGGAGGCAACTCAATTTTCTTTATGTTTTTTTTGCTCCTTTTTAGTAATTAATATTGCATCTACCCTCTGTTTAGATGTGTTTTTATCTTTCAATTAGTGTTTGTGCCAAGTAGAACCTATAGGATAACCTACGATGATAGTTGATTTGATTCTGCTCAAAAACAGAAACTTTGCGCGCACGAATATAATTTTGTTAAATCACAGGAACGTGCTTTTGCGTTGATTATTTTTGATGATGTTCAATAAACAAATTTTACAGGACTTCCTATTTTTGTAGGAGTTTTAGAGTTCCAGAATTTTGCGTTAGTTACAGATTGCTACAGACTGTTCTGTTTTTGACAGATTCTGTTTTTCGTGTGTTGTTAGCTTATTTTGATGCATCTATGTCTAGTAAAATAGTTTATGAACCATAGAGAAATTGGAATACATTAGGTTTAACACCAAATAAATAAAGAATGAGTTCCTTGAAGTACCTTATGTGGTGGTTTTGTTTTCTTTCACTAACGGAACTTATAAGATTTCCTATTGAGTCTTGTGTTGTCAAGTTGTCAAGTTTTGGGTAGAGCTTTTAAGGACTATGGAATAAAGGGTGGCAAGATCCTAAGCTTGGGGATGCCCATGGCACCCCAAGATATTAAAGAATAGCCAAAAGCTAAGCTTGGGGATGCCCCGGGAAGGCATCCCCTCTTTCGTCTTCGTTCATTGGTAACTTTACTTGGAGCTATATTTTTATTCGCCACATGATATGTGTTTGGCTTGGAGCGTCGTGTATTTTATTAGTCTTTGCTTTTCAGTTTACCACAATCATCCTTGCTGTACACACCTTTTGGGAGATGCCTATTTGATTAGAATTTGCTAGAATACTCTATGTGCTTCACTTATATCTTTTGCGCTTGATAGTTTTTGCCCTAGCGCTTTACTTGTAGCTTTTAGAGCACGGTGGTGATTTATTTTTGTAGAAATTACTAGTCTCTCATTCTTCACTTATATTATTTTGAGAGTCTTTTAGAACACCATGGTATTTGCTATGGTTATAAAATTGGTCCTAGAATGCACTACTAGGGAAAAGCCTATACACAGAATCTTAGCAGCAGCGCGGCTCAAAAAGGAGCGCTGCCGCTTACTAGTAGTAGCGCGTGTGCGGGAAACTCGTTGCTGATAAGTTTTTAGCAGTAGCGCGCTCGGCGTAAAATGCGCTGCTACAAATATCGACCGGCGGTGTTCACCTAACTCTATTTACCAGTAGCGCGGTCGCGCGAACCGCGCTACTGCTAAGGATGTAGTAGTAGTGCGCTTTTGCTGAGATCGCTGCTGCTAAATTTCAAATTGCCACACTTTTTTGTCCCAGTTAGCAGTAGTGCCGTATCCCAAAGCGCGCTGCTGCTAATTACTTAGCAGCAGCGCGTTTTAGATCCCGCGCTACTGCTAACCCGCACCAACACACCACCTTTTCCCCACCCGTCCCTCCCCTCCGCCTCCTCTCTTTCCCTTCCCCCTACCTCCCCCT
>NC_057801.1:100709020-100713657 GCF_018294505.1 Triticum aestivum
CTCTCTTCTATCCACCTTTCTCTCTCTTCATTACTCCTACCTAACTACACCACCTCCATTAATGCATCTCCTTTCTCTTTTTCCTTCCGCCTCCACTAGTTGAAGTTGTCTCCTCCCAAATTAGGTAGCTAGGATTTAGTTAAGTGACCTATTTGCCCCCTAACTAGATCTATATTTGTCAAGAAGAGCTTTGTGCACTTTTGATCTCCCTACAACATCATCTCCACCGTGTGCTCGATCTCGACCGACATAGAGGTGATGAAAATTTCATGCTTTTGCAAAATGGAAATATGTTTATGTGTGTGTGATATGTTTGTGGAAATTCTATGTGTGGCATGATTTGACGCCATTGTGCTTTTGAGTTGCCTATGTTTTGCCAAAATGTCGATTTATTTCCGTTTCGGCGAATTACGGGCAAACTCTAGATCCATATATGTCTTATTTTTAGGGAAGGTCATGCCAAATTTTTTTATGACTTTGATGCATGCATGCATTTTTATAATCAATTTTTTTATTATTACCGTGCAGAGTTGACGATGGTCAGTGGAACGATGGTGGACAGGTGGTTGCGGTCGGCGGTGCAGGACATGAAAGAAAATAACCGGGCAGAGGTTTTATGTCCGTGTCAAAAATGCAAAGGAATAGTTTGGCTCGACCCCCATGACGATGGTCGTGTCGAAGTGCACCTGCTCATGACTGGTTTCATGGATGGCTATACTCGGTGGATAATTGAAGATGAGGATGACGATGTTGAGGATGCCGATGGGGCAGGAAATGATGACACGGGGCAAGATGAAGAGATGATCGATAATGGCGGCGGGGAAGAGGCCAGACATGGCGGCGGAGAAGGGGCCGGACATGGCGGAGGAGAAGGGGCCGGACATGGCGGCAGAGAGAACGACATGGACTCCACGCAGCAGAGTTCGTCGGTACTAAGTTCAATTGTGCGGGACCCTCATGTTCAAGCATTGCTTCGCAAGGAGACGAGTACTGAGAGAGCTGCTTCTAGAGAGGAGGCTAAGCTGGAGCAACTGGTGGTAGACTCAAACACTCCATTGTATGATGGTTGCAATCCTGAGGTGACCCGCTTGAGTTTCACGCTCCAACTCCTGAAGACGAAAGCTAAAAACAAATGGACCGACACTAGCCTCGATGAGCATCTCAAGTACCTAAAGGATGTTCTTCCCGCGGGTAATCTATGTCCTACTAGTGTTGATGAGGCCAAGAAGATGGTGTGCCCTCTTGATCTGCCACACGTTAGATACCATGCATGCATCAACAATTGCATAATTTATCAGAAGGAGCACGCGGAAAAAACAAGCTGTCCGGTGTGCAAT
This sequence comes from Triticum aestivum, assembly GCF_018294505.1. NCBI lineage: Eukaryota > Viridiplantae > Streptophyta > Magnoliopsida > Poales > Poaceae > Triticum > Triticum aestivum. The sequence continues at coordinate 100,710,358 of NC_057801.1, forward strand.
GCTTCTCGATACAAGAAGGCCGGGAAGAAATGTCCCCAGAAAGTTGTATGGTACTTACCGATCACTCCCCGTCTCCAGAGGTGTTTTATAGATCCCAAGGAAGCTAAGCTAATGCGCTGGCATGTGGAGAGGAAGAAGCCCGATGATGGAGATGATCCGAAGCTGACACACGTGAAGGATGGAAGCCAGTGGAGAGCGTTGAACAGCTTCTATCGGTATTTTGAATGTGATGCAAGGAACATCATGCTCAGCACATGTACCAATGGCATGAATCCGTTTGGCAACCAGAACACCAACCATAGCACATGGCCCGTGTTTGTATGGATGTACAACCTCCCCCCTGGTTGTGCATGAAATCGAAGTACATTCACATGAGCATGCTTATTCAAGGGCCGAAACAACCAGGAAATAATATTAATTTGTATCTGGGGCTACTTCAAGAGGAGTTAGACACGTTATGGAAAACACTGGCCAAGACATGGTACACCAGCAAAGGTGAGTATTTCAACATGAGAGCCGCGCTGATCACGACAGTGCAGGACTATCTCGGTTACGCGTATGTGGCAGGCCAGGTGTGCCATGGATATTGCGGATGCACGCGGTGCATGGATGATATGACGTCTCAACAGCTAACGTCAAGGAAATATGGCGGGTCTAGGAAAATCGTGTACATGGAGCATCGAAGATGGCTTGAACAGGACGACCCGTGGAGAAACCGTGGAGATCTATTCAATGGTCACGCTGAGCATCGAGGACCTCCACGTAAGCGGAGCGGTGCCAAAATCGATGAGCTATTGAAAAACTGGAAGGAGTGCCCCGCATCGGGAAAGATGATGAGAAAGGCGCCGAAGCCGCTGCTGAAGATATGGAAGACGAGGTCTGTGTTCTGGGACTTGGAGTACTGGCACAAACTCGATACACCTCATTGCCTTGATCAAATGCATATCTGTAAGAATGTCCTTGAGAGCTTGCTCGCAACACTGATGAACATGCCGGATAAGACCAAGGATGGGCCGAAGGCAAGAAAAGACTTGCAAGATTTGAAAATCATGGAAGATCTGCACATGCCGCCCCGTAAAATGTCAGACGAGACAGAGATGGAGACAGAGGCACGGGAGAAGAAGGGCAAGAAAATAAAGAAAGAGGATTATTGCCCCCCTTCTTGCTTCACCTTAAGTCAGGCTGAGATCAATCAATTCTTTAAGTGCCTTACCGGAGTCAAAGTTAGTTCCGGTTACTGTGGCAAGATAAGCAGATATCTAGACACGGACAAGAAAAGGTTCAGCGGGATGAAGTCTCATGACTGTCATGTGATGATGACGCAGATACTACCTGTTGCCCTTAGAGGGATAATGGACAAGCACGTCCGTGACACGCTTATTGGTCTCTACAACTTTTTCGACGTCATCTCTCGAAAGTCGATCAGCGTGAAGCAGCTCCAAAGGCTACAGGAAGAGATCGTTGTGATAATGAATGAGCTTGAGATGTACTTCCCGCCCGCGTTCTTCGACGTGATGGTGCATCTGTGTGTCCATATTGTGGATGACACAATAGACCTGGGGCCGTCATTCCTACACAACATGATGCCGTTTGAGAGGATGAATGGGATCATCAAAGGATTCGTTCGTAACATGTCCCGTCCGGATGGAAGCATCGTCCAGGGCTATTTGGCACAAGAGTGCATCTCTTTCTGTGAGAATTTTCTATATGGTGCAGACCAGCCGCCTGGTGTTAGTGTTGGTTTGCCCGTTAACAAGCACGATGGGAGGCTCGAAGGAGATGGTCACTGCAACGGTCGCAGGGAACTGCACGTGGCATACTCAGATCGACGCAGCGACTTTGACAGAGCAAACTTCGTAGTGATACAACACCTAGACGAGGTAGATCCTTTTGTGGCACTGCACAAAGAAAATATCGCAAAGAAGTATCGTGACCGGGGGGTATGCAGGACAGATGCCGAAGTTACTAGAGAGCACAACTCCACTTTCCTGCATTGGTTCAAAGAGCATATTATTGCTAATCCCCGGAGAAGGGCTCTAAGGACGGATTGCTCATATACACCTTAGCACGTGGCCCCTCGCCCAACCTCGTAACCTATCAGGCATATGATATCAATGGATACACGTTCTACACGGAGGCCAAAGATATGGACAGTGATGATCAAAACTCAGGGGTGACGATGGAATGCATGACCGGCAGCGACAACGGTGCAACTGAACGATTTTATGGAAGGGTGGAGGAGATCTGGGAGCTTGACTACTCTGGACTGCACAACACAACGATGTTCCGTGTCAGATGGGCTAAGAATGTCGAAAGAGAAAGCCGGATTTTCACTACCATGACTATACCCGATGCCAAGAGTGCAACCGTGAACGCTATCGCAAAAAACGAGCCATGGGTACATGCTAAGCACGTGACACAATGCTTCTTCATAACTGACCCGCGCAATCCCAGCTGTGTTGTCGTGAGGAGAGGCAAAAGGGACATCATTGGAATGGATGGAGTCGCCAACGAGGAAGACTATGATCAGTATGGCAACCCAATGAGGGAAGATGACGATGATGATGAAGTATACGTCAAAAGAAGAATCAATACTACATTACCTAAGAAAAATCGTACTCCATGGAAAAGGCAAACTCACAATGAGGGGCTCAATTATTCTTCGACGAACAAGAAGGGAAAGAAGCTAACTCAAAAACGAAAACGTCATCACTGAGGAAACGTATGTTATCGGTCCAATGATGTGTAATATATATATATATATATGTTCCTATTTTGTATACACACTTAGCCATTATTATGCATGGGTCCAATGATGTGTAGTATATATATATTCCTATTTTGCATACCTATTTAACTGGCAAATGATGCAATATATATCGCCCTCCCTTCGTTCACTGCCCTCAGGAAATAAAAGTGGGATAAAATAAAGGAACAGAAAAAGGAAAACTAGCAGTAGCGACGGTAGTAGCAGCGCGTTTTACATAAACCGCTATAGCTAAAGAAATTAGTAGTAGCGAATTTTCCTTAAACTGCTACAGCTAAAGAAATTAGTAGCAGCGCGTTTTATCCTAATGCGCTACTGATACGTCCACTTAACCCAAAATTCTCACTCGCCCTGCTTCATCCCGCCTTTTCCCCCCAAATCCCCACTCTCTCTTCCCCCGTCGCACCGCCGCGCCCGACCCGGCCCCGGTGCTCGCCCCCGACTCCGACGCCAGTGCTAGCCCCCGACCCCGGCACTTGCCCCCGACCCGGCCCTCGACCCCGACCCTGGCCCCGGCGCTCGCCCCCGACCCC
>NC_057801.1:100714146-100718626 GCF_018294505.1 Triticum aestivum
CCTCCCTCCTCTCCCCTCCCGGCCGTCGTCGGGCCTGCCTCCTCGCCCCTGCACCCTCTGTAAACCCCCCCCCCTCTCTTTGCTAGGGTTCTTCGGTTATGTTAATTAGGTTATCTATTTAGTTATGAATTTAGCTAGGTTTCAAAATTAGCTAAATATATATATGCAAATTTGAACTAGACATGTGATATGTGCATATGTCATGTTTTGGACATGTCATATTTGGAAAATGATCCGAGTGGCCTATGTTACGCCGGAATGTTGATTAATTTCTGTTCCGGTGAATTTCGGGCGCTCGATATGTCCATTTTTTAGGAAAGGTCATGCCAAAATTTCCCGTGAATAAAGGCATGATTTGTGCTACATAGTTGGCATATCGAGTGTTGGCACATAGATTTCTTTTTATGTCATTTCTCATTTATTCATACTTTTAGAAATAAATGAGGACACTTAATCATAGGAAACATGTCGAACAACGAAGAAACTGGGCCTTCTGACCAAGATGCAGACGAGATGGATTATGAGGGTGAACAAGAGTACCTCGACTATTTGACTGCTAAGCAAGGTTTGCAGGTCGGCCTCAATGATGCTACTGACGCCGACATCGACATCAACGGCGCCGGCACCGATGGCGGCACCGAGACCGGTGGGGAAGGTACCGGCGGGGAAGGTACCGGCCCCGATGCCGCTACCGAAAAGAGGAAGCATAAGAAGCAGAGGATACGGAAACCTAAGAAACTAGGGATTGGATGACTTGTGATCACAAAGATGGCACCTAGCAAGTTTGAGCCGTTAGAGCTGGAAGAACCTCGCAAGTGCTATGGGAACCAAGTAGGATGCATCCTACGGGAATGCGCGAGCATCAACGATGATGACTTAAGGAGTAAAGAACATTTGACGTAGTTGCTCCTAACAAAGTTGCACAAGAGATTCAAGTTCCCCGACCGGGATGATAACATAGAACAACCGTGGGATGATCCGAAGATGAAAAAGATTAACAATCACGCCATGGGCATGTTCAGCAATGATTTGGCCTCCTGGAAAGGAAGGGTGAAACGAGCTATTGAGGCTGGTGAACCCCTGTCCAAGATTCTGGAGGAAAATCCGACACTTATGGAAGAGGAGTTCGAAAAGTTCAAGGACACTTGCGCTACCGAGGCAGCAAAGGCTAAGGCTGCGAAATTCAAAAGCCTTCAGCAAAGGAACACGGGGAAGCATCGCCTCGGAAGCCGTGGCTACCTAGGTAAAAGGACCATATGGGATAAGGAGGATGCGGAACATGAAGCCGCGGGTCTCCCAGACCCCTTCGCGAAGTTCACCAACCCCTTGGAGCATGACTTCATCAGGGCCCGCTACAAGTGGGACAAGGAGAAAAAGGTTTTTTACACGGACAAGATCACGAGGAAATTGATTAGACTACTAGAGAAGCAACACCGGCTTGTAGCCGAAAGCCCTACTTCTCCGATGAGGCCCAAGTGGGACACCCCTCTCAACCGGGCCTTGAACGAACTTAAGGGACTCGCTTTGGACCAGCGGCCGCAATATGGTCATGTGCACGGCGCTGGAGACGGCGCCACGTGGAAGGTGTTTTACAACGACGGCCGGAGGCCAAGAAGCAGAAAAAGAAGTTTAGTCAGGCGGACATCGACACGAAGGTGAAGCTTGCGGTCGAGAAAAAAGCAGCTAAGGATGCGAAAAAAGTAGCCGAGGACAAATATGAGTTACTACAGCAGGCAGTCAATGCAGCTGTAACTGCCTGCAGAAATGATTTCGCTACTAACTTGGTTCCAGTTATCATCAACTGGGCGAAGGAAAATCCAGACAAGACGGTAGATGATTTCCCGATGCCCGGTTTCGTTGGGAGCAACTCCATGAACAACAACACCATCGCACCATCACTTGCTCAAGCAACCGGGCCTCCTCTCGCAGCCGCTCCCGCTCATAGCAGCCCGTCCTTAGTCTCAGGCGCGCTAGGTGGGCCTTCGTATTTGGTTGAGCTCGACGCCGTCACCATAATTACATGTCACACCAACATATATATATAGATAATATTCCATTTTTGTTGCCTTTCGGTTGTTTTACGCCACAGACATATGTGTTTGCAGGAGAAAGATACTCCGTGCACCATACTCTACTTGATCAAAGGCCAGAAGGTGGACGTGGGAAAGGGGATGATAATGGACCCCTCTCAACGCACGTTCCACAACCAGCCGATCCCCGCTGGGCACTTCAGGGTTAGCTTGACCAGTGTGAAATCGGGGCACGAGGATTTGCCTCCTCCAGTACAGCATGTGGGAGCGGACAACGAGACCCCGCCGCGGATTGGACGCTGCAAGAATTGGGTGCTGCTATGGCCGAAGAATCTTATTCGTCTGGAGTCGGCCGAGAGCACACCAATAACTACCACACATCAACAAGCATGTGCAGATACCACCACCTGTAGTGCCGGGTGAGAGCGGCGGATGACATGATGAAGGGGGTGCAATAGTACTGGCTGATGTAATTTCTCCTGTAGAACAAAGAATGGATGATGAGACGGAGGTCGACCCTATGGATTACCTCAATACAAACGCGTATGACTGTGACATAGATATGATGAGTCAACCATATGCCCACGCGCCTCCCGTGCCTGAGCGTCGCCTCGTCACCTTGGCTCTCCGAGGCCTTCGCCGGAGCTCCTCTCCCTGTCCAGCCCCGCCACCGGCCGGCGAGCTGCCAGTGCAGGTCAGGTCGCCGGACCTGCAGCCGCCGCCCCCGTCCGGTTTCCTCCTCTATCTCTCTCTGACCTCATTCTCTCTCTTCTCCCCGCAGGAACGCCTTGGCGCTCGCTGCCGGATCTCGCGTCGCCATTCTCTGTAGACGCCGCCACCGCCGGGAATGGGGTCCCCGGGGCCGGATCCGCCCGTCCCTGTCCTCTCCTTTCGCCCCGTCTCCTCCTGGTGCTCGCCGCCGGCACCGCCTCCGCTTGTCCTCGTCGGGCGAGGACGACGCCCTCGCCTCCCTGTCGCGCCCCGCGTGGGCCTCCCCAGGTCCAGCCGGCCCCTCTCCACCGACCGGGCCAAGGCCCATGGTGAGCTGCCTCCCCCAGCGCATCTTTCTGTTGGGCCAGCGGTTTCAGCCTAGTAGTGTTTTTTTTCAGTCTCTGCGATTTGTCTATTATTCCAGTGAATTACAGTTTTGCAGATAACCCCCTGTTGTTCATGCATTTAATATCTCACAAACTGTGCATCGGACTAAAATAATTTATATATGTAAAATGCTCAGAAAATTGTGTAGATTAATAATATGCCACTTTCATACATGTTTAATATGTTTAACTTGTTTTTTGTTTAAATTTGCTAATATGCCATGTTTAAATGATTCATTTCATAACTAAATAACTATAGCTCCATTTTAAATAAACTTTATATGTAAATGGGGTGGAAAAATGTCTAGATTAACATGGTCCACTTTATTTTCCTGTTTAACAACAATAAAATTGTGTTCAGGCCAGAACAGTACCAAATTCATAATTTGCATATGGGGATTTTCCGGAATTGTTGTTTATGGTTCGGGCCTCATTTAAACTTGCTTAGATAGGTAGTTTCTTCATGCTTCACCTCTTGCCATGTTTAAACAACATTTAATTTTGTTGGGTACATAACCGAGATCAAACTAAATAATTGCATGTGGTGTTTTGTCAATATGCAACTCGTTGCATATTGAGCTCCACTTAATTTGTAGTATTGTGTGTTGCAGTTCGCCATGCCATGCCTCTTTAAACCGGACATGCATCATACTTGATTGTGCATCATGCCATGATTATGCTTGTGTGTTTACCGTGTTGTTTGTTTCTTTCCGGTGTTGCTTCTTAGTTCCGGTAATGTTGCGATTGTGAGGATTCGTTCGACTGCTCCCATTCATCTTCTTCATGGACTCGTTCTTCTTCCTTGCGGGATTTCACGCAAGATGGCCGCTACCCTGGATCTCACTACTATCATTGCTATGCTAGTTGCTTCGTTCTATCGCTATGCTGCGTTACCTATATTTTTCTCATCAAGCCATCCCAAATTGCCATGAACCACTAACCCTTGACACCTTTCCTATGCAAACCATTGTTTGGCTATGTTACCGCTTTGCTCAGCCCTCTTATAGCGTTGCTAGTTGCCGGTGAAGTTGAAGATTTCTCCATGGTGGACAGGATTTTGGTTGGGATATCACAATATCTCTTATATTATTAATGCATCTATATACTTGGTAAAGGGTGGAAGACTCGGCCTTTTGCCTGGTGTTTTGTTCCACTCTTGCTGCCCTAGTTTCCGTCATACTAGTGTTATGTTCCCGAATTTTATGTTCCTTACGCGGCCGGGTGATTTATGGGACCCCCTTGACAGTTCGCTTTGAATAAAACTCCTCCAGCAAGGCCCAACACTGGTTTTACCATTTGCCTCACCTAGCCCTTTTTTGCCTTGGGTTTCCGGAGCCCGAGGGTCATCTTTAT